>NW_027596294.1:422500-428946 GCF_964194155.1 Cetorhinus maximus | reverse complement strand
GTTCTTTTCGCCACAGGCCAAGTTTATTAAACCAGGGTTACCACCGGTCTGGACCCTGGCCGATATTTCAGACCGACAACGGAGTTCGGAAAGCCCGCACAAATTCATCTTAAATCCTCATATAGGACTTCCGAGAGCTCTTTGAAAGGTATTCTATTTGAAAACGCTTACCACCCTCAAAGTCGCACTTTTCTGGGCATTTTTAAAGTGTGACCGTTGTCTGAAAATGTTCTGAAAATCGTGTCCCCGAAAATCTCCGGGTACCCCGCCAACCTCCCCTGCCAACAATTGCAACCGTAAGGTCGGGCGGTAGGCCTACCGTCCAGGAGGCCCCAAAGCCCGCAAAACGCCATTTTGCCATTTTCTCATCGGACTTCCGAGGGGAACTCATTAACGAGCTCCAGGAGTGGTATGCCAGAAATTGCAACTTGACCCGTCGCCGGGCACACCCGCTACTCTCTGCGGGAATACCCCCACCGGGTGCCGGGTAAAGGCCTCGGATCTGACCTCATGGACTTCCGTCTGCGCACGGATTTTGCTCTCGCGGGCCCAAGAGCCACTTTCCACGGCCTACCAACGCAATCCGAAGTGCATTGGCCAACCATTACAACGGGAAACACTTTGCCTCTCCACCAGAGACTAAGTCCAATTGGTTAACCATTTCTCAGGAAAACACTTTGCCTCTCTGCCAGAGACTTAAGTCCAATTGGTTAACCATTTCTCATGGCCGCAATTTGCCTGCCGTTCAGAGACCAAGTCCAATTGGTTAACCATTTCTCTTGAAAACACTTTGCCTCTCCGCCAGAGACTAAGTCCAATTGGTTAACCATTTCTCAGGAAAACGCTTTGCCTCTCTGCCAGAGACTAAGTCCAATTGGTTAACCATTTCTCTTGAAAACACTTTGCCTCTCTGCCAGAGACTAAGTCCAATTGGTTATCCATTTCTCGTGAAAACACTTTGCCTCTCTGCCAGAGACTAAGTCCAATTGGTTAACCATTTCTCAGGAAAACACTTTGCCTCTCTGCCAGAGACTAAGTCCAATTGGTTAACCATTTCTCGTGAAAACACTTTGTCTCTCCGCCAGAGACTAAGTCCAATTGGTTAATCATTTCTCAAGGCCACAATTTGCCTGCCGTTCAGAGACCAAGTCCAATTGGTTAACCATTTCTCTTGAAATCACTTTGCCTCTCTGCCAGAGACTAAGTCCAATTGGTTAACCATTTCTCTTGAAAACACTTTGCCTCTCTGCCAGAGACTAAGTCCATTTGGTTAACCATTTCTCTTGAAAACACTTTGTCTCTCCGCCAGAGACTAAGTCCAATTGGTTAACCATTTCTCGTGAAAACACTTTGTCTCTCCGCCAGAGACTAAGTCCAATTGGTTAACCATTTCTCTGGAAAACACTTTGCCTCTCTGCCAGAGACTAAGTCCAATTGGTTAACCATTTCTCAGGAAAACACTTTGCCTCTCTGCCAGAGACTAAGTCCCATTGGTTAACCATTTCTCGTGAAAACACTTTGTCTCTCCGCCAGAGACTAAGTCCAATTGGTTAATCATTTCTCAAGGCCACAATTTGCCTGCCGTTCAGAGACCAAGTCCAAATTGGTTACCCATTTCTCTTGAAAACACTTTGCCTCTCTGCCAGAGACTAAGTCCAATTGGTTAACCATTTCTCTTGAAAACACTTTGCCTCTCTGCCAGAGACCAAGTCCAATTGGTTAACCATTTCTCGTGAAAACACTTTGCCTCTCTGCCAGAGACTAAGTCCAATTGGTTATCCATTTCTCTTGAAAACACTTTGTCTCTCCGCCAGAGACGAAGTCCAATTGGTTAACCATTTCTCTTGAAAACACTTTGCCTCTCTGCCAGAGACTAAGTCCAATTGGTTAACCATTTCTCGTGAAAACACTTTGCCTCTCTGCCAGAGACTAAGTCCAATTGGTTAATCATTTCTCTTGAAAACACTTTGCCTCTCTGCCAGAGACTAAGTCCAATTGGTTAACCATTTCTCGTGAGAACACTTTG
Organism: Cetorhinus maximus; assembly: GCF_964194155.1. Lineage (NCBI taxonomy): Eukaryota > Metazoa > Chordata > Chondrichthyes > Lamniformes > Cetorhinidae > Cetorhinus > Cetorhinus maximus. The sequence goes on along the minus strand of NW_027596294.1, from coordinate 426,920 downwards.
CCTCTCTGCCAGAGACTAAGTCCAATTGGTTCACCATTTCTCTTGAAAACACTTTGTCTCTCCGCCAGAGACTAAGTCCAATTGGTTAACCATTTCTCTGGAAAACACTTTGCCTCTCTGCCAGAGACTAAGTCCAATTGGTTAACCATTTCTCTTGAAAACACTTTGCCTCTCTGCCAGAGACTAAGTCCAATTGGTTAACCATTTCTCGTGAAAACACTTTGCCTCTCTGCCAGAGACTAAGTCCAATTGGTTAACCATTTCTCAGTGGCACACCGAGGGCAATCTGTAACGTCTCGCGGGCCCGGGGGCCCCTTTGCACGGCCTGCCAATGCAATCCGAGGCGCACTGTCCTTCGTTTGGTTAACCATTTCTCAGGGGCACACCGAGGGCACCCTGCATTGTCTCGCGGGCCCGGAGGCCACTTTGCACGGCCTGCCAATGCAATCCGAGGTGCTTCGCCCTTGGCCGCCTTCCCGGCCGGCTTCGGGACGTTTCGGGGGCTCTCACCGGGGCAAATCCGGTCCCCCGGGCGATTAGGAGGCCTCCCCGGGCAGGCCCGGGCTTCAGGCCGCCGCTTTTCCATCCCGGCCGAAAGAGGCGAAAAATGCCGAAAATGGCCAAAAATGGCCGCCGGCAGGGCCTGTCGGTCGGTTTGGCGGCAGCCTGGGTCGGTCCCTGCAGACCTGGAGGCTCGAGAAGGTTTTTGGCGATGTCGACCGATTCTCGATTTGCCACCTCCTACTATTCTGCAGGTACCCCGCCAACCTCCCCTGCCAACAATTCCAACCGTAAGGTCGGGCGGTAGTCCTACCGTCCAGGAGGCCCCAAAGCCCGCAAAACGCCATTTTGCCCTTTCCTCATCGGGACTTCCGAGGGGAACTCATGAACCAGCTCCAGGAGTGGCATGCCAGAAAATGCAACTTGACCCGTCGCCGGGCAGATTCGCTACTCTCTGCGGGAATACCCCCACCGGGTGCCGGGTAAAGGCCTCGGATCTGACCTCATGGACTTCCGTCTGTGCACGGATTTTGCTCTCGCGGGCCCAAGAGCCACTTTGCCCGGCCTGCCAATGCAACCCGAGGTCCATTGTCCTCATTGGTTAACCATTTCTCGTGAAAACACTTTGCCTCTCTGCCAGAGACGAAGTCCAATTGGTTAACCATTTCTCAGGGGCTCACCGAGGGCAATCTGTAACGTCTCGCGGGCCCGGGGGCCCCTTTGCACGGCCTGCCAATGCAATCCGAGGCGCACTGTCCTTCGTTTGGTTAACCATTTCTCAGGGGCACACCGAGGGCACCCTGCATTGTCTCGCGGGCCCGGAGGCCACTTTGCACGGCCTGCGAATGCAATCCGAGGTGCTTCGTCCTTGGCCGCCTTCCCGGCCGGCTTCGGGACGTTTCCGGGGCTCTCACCGGGGCAAATCCGGTCCCCCGGGCGATTAGGAGGCCTCCCCGGGCAGGCCCGGGCTTCAGGCCGCCGCTTTTCCATCCCGGCCGAAAGAGGCGAAAAATGCCGAAAATGGCCAAAAATGGCCGCCGGCAGGGCCTGTCGGTCGGTTTGGCGGCAGCCTGGGTCGGTCCCTGCAGACCTGGAGGCTCGAGAAGGTTTTTGGCGATGTCGACCGATTCTCGATTTGCCACCTCCTACTATTCTGCAGGTACCCCGCCAACCTCCCCTGCCGACAATTCCAACCGTAAGGTCGGGCGGTAGTCCTACCGACGAAGAGGCCCCAAAGCCCGCAAAACGCCATTTTGCCCTTTCCTCATCGGGACTTCCGAGGGGAACTCATGAACCAGCTCCAGGAGTGGCATGCCAGAAATTGCAACTTGACCCGTCGCCGGGCGCACTCGCTGCTCTTTGCGGGAATACCCCCACCGGGCGCCGGGTAAGAGCCTCGGATCTGACCTCATGGGCTTCCGTCCTCGCACGGATTTTGCTCTCCCGGGCCCAGGGGCCACTTTCCCCGGCCTTGCGAAGGCAATCGGAGGTGCTTCGCCCTCGAAACCGCCTTCCCGGCCGGCTTCGGGACGTTTCCGGGGCAAATCCGGTCCCGCGGGCGAAGGGGAGCCTTCCCCGGGCACGCCCGGGCTTCAGGCCGCCGCTTTCCGTGACCTACCGAAAGACGCGAAAAATGCCGAAAATGGCCAAAAATGGCCGCCCGGCACGGCCTCGCGGTCGGTTTGGGGGCAGCCTGGGTCGGTCCCTGCAGACCTGGAGGCTCGAGAAGGCACTTGGCGATGTCGACCGATTCTCGATTTGCCACCTCCTACTATTCTGCAGGTACCCCGCCAACCTCCCCAGCCAACAAATCGCAAATGCCGATCGGCGGGTGACCGTCCGGTAGTCATGCCGACGAAGAGGCACCTAGGCCCCGCAAACGCTTCCAAATCCGACCCCATCCCGGACCGGTTCTTTTTTAAAAAAGGCTCCCAGGATTCCGGATTTTTTCCTGCCGCACTCGGGACCACCCGACGGACACGAAACCGGGAACCTTTCCCCGGTCCGACCCTCCTCGGCCCGGCCAGCCGACGCCGAAGCGGCCGACTGGTTAATGATTTCACCCTGCTCCGACGTGACGCGTTTTCCAACCGCGCATGCGCGGCTCTGCCACCCGAACCGCCCCCTCACGTGGGGGCTCTGGGTCCGCCCCCCGGCAGCCATTTCCTCCTGCCGGTCCGTTATTTTACGCCGTTTTTCGCCCTCCAGCCCTGCCGGAATGCTGCCTGCTCGCTGGTTAACCATTTCGCTCCCTGCACTTCGGCTTCTGCCCTGCTGGGGAAGCCCGCTGCTGCCTCTAACCGTACTCACGGGCGGGCGGCTCTCCTGCGCGGCCTCCGGCCACGCCCCCTCACCTGGTTTGCTGGGAACCCGCCCCCGGCAGCCTGTTACTCGTGCCGGTTCGGTCTTATCGGCCCTTTTTGCACCTTCCCTGCCTGCTGGCATGCTTCGGCTCACCGGTCAACCGGTTCCCCGTTCTCCACTTAGACTTTTGAGCTGCGGGGCTGGTCTGCCGCGAACTGCACCCGTATTACGGGGCGGGCGGCTCTACTGCCCGTACGGCTGCCCTGCCTGTTAACTGGTTAACCGTTTCCCCGTCCACTACTTCGTCCCTGGACCTGCCGGTGTGTTCTGCAGCTAACTGCACCCGTATTACGGGGCGGGACGCTCCGCTTACCGGCCGGCTGCCATGCCTGCTTAACTGGTCAACCATTTACTCACATATACTTAGCCCCTGGAGCTGCTGGGCTGGTCGGCGACCTAACTGCACCCTTGTTGCCGGGAGGTCGGCACTAATTGCCGGCCGGCCGGCTGCCCTGCCTGCTAACTGGTAAACCCTTTACCCACATGTACTTAGCCCCTGGATACTGATGGGCTGTTCTGCACCTAACTGCACCCTGATTAGCGGGCGGGCGGCTGTAATTACCGGCCGGCTGCCCTGCCTGCTAACTGGTTAACCATTTACCCACATGTACTTAGCCCCTGGAAACTGATGGGCTGTTCTGCAACTCACTGCACCCTTACTGGCGGGCGGACAGGCGGCCGGCTCTAATTACCGGCCGGCCGGCTGCCCTGCCTTGCTAACTGGTTAACCATTTACCCACATGTACTTAGCCCCTGGAAACTGATGGGCTGTTCTGCACCTAACTGCACCCTTATTAGCGGGCGGGCGGCTGTAATTACCGGCCGGCTGCCCTGCCTGCTAACTGGTTAACCTTTTACCCACATGTACTTAGCCCCTGGAAACTGATGGGCTGTTCTGCACCAAACTGCACCCTTATTAGCGGGCGGGCGGGCGGGCGGCTCTAATTGCCGGCCGGCTGCTCTGCCTGCTAACTGGTTAACCATTGACCCACATGTACTTAGCCCCTGGAGCTGATGGGCTGTTCTGCACCTAACTGCACCTTGATTAGCGGGCGGGCGGCTCTAATTGCCGGCCGGCTGCTCTGCCTGCTAACTGGTTCACCATTTACCCACATGTACTTAGCCCCTGGAAACTGATGGGCTGTTCTGCACCTAACTGCACCTTGATTAGCGGGCGGGCGGCTCTAATTGCCGGCCGGCTGCTCTGCCTGCTAACTGGTTCACCATTTACCCACATGTACTTAGCCCCTGGAAACTGATGGGCTGTTCTGCACCTAACTGCACCCTGATTCGCGGGCGGGCGGCTCTAATTGCCGGCCGGCTGCTCTGCCTGCTAACTGGTTAACCATTTACCCACATGTACTTAGCCCCTGGAAACTGATGGGCTGTTCTGCACCTAACTGCACCCTGATTAGCGGGCGGGCGGCTCTAATTGCCGGCCGGCTGCTCTGCCTGCTAACTGGTTAACCATTTACCCACATGTACTTAGCCCCTGGAAACTGATGGGCTGTTCTGCACCTAACTGCACCCTTATTAGCGGGCGGGCGGCTGTAAT
>NW_027596294.1:415000-417500 GCF_964194155.1 Cetorhinus maximus | reverse complement strand
ATCCACATTGCGATTCTGGGTCCCCATTGCTCCTCAGCCACTCCTGCCCATGGGTCGATTCTGGCACCCAGGTATTTCTCCGTCTCTCCTGGTGGTATGTAAGAGATCGGACCTCCTTTCAGCTGCCAGTTCGGTCCAGTGTTGTACAGGAAAGTCTTCTGTTTGTGGATGAAGTGGAAGCCTTTGGTCTTCCCGGCATTCATCTCCAGTCCAGTTTTTTGGCAGAAGTCCTGTACAATGGCCAAGTTCTTTGTCATGCCGGCATAGGAGTCGCTGAGCAGGGCTATGTCGTCAGCGAATGCCAGAGCTGAACAACACAACTTCTCTCCCCTCCAGGGCAAGTGGACGCCCAACTGTGCCTCTTGAAGGGCGCTGATGAGAGGATCCATCGCAATATTAAACAGTATTGGTGAGAGCGGGTCACCTTGTTTGACCCCTCTCATGACTTTTATGGGGTTTGTCTTTCCGTCTTTGCTTTCCAAGTATGTGTCTGTGTCCGTGTACAGATCTTTAATCATGTTAATGAACGTGTCGGGCAGCCTCACTCTTTGCAGAGCCTTTATGAGCATTTTATGCCCCACGGAGTCAAAAGCTTTTGCCAGATCTACGAAGACAACGGCCAGCTCTTTCCTGTTGCGTTTCGCCCCCTTCATGATGTTACTGAGAATCGTAATATTCTCATTGCAACCAGGAGTCGCCACCAGGAACCCTTTCTGTCTGGGGTTGATCTGGACCCATTCGCTTAGGCGTTTGGCGATGATCTTCGTGTAGAGCCTTAATAAGATCGGGCCGATTGTTATTGGCCGCCAGTTGTCTATACTTTTGAGCTTCTCCGTGTCATCGGTTTTGGGGATCAGGACGGTACGGCTCTTTTTCAGCGTCCGAGGGATGGATCCAGACTTGAGCCAGAGAGTGAAGAGGCGCGGAATCCTTTCTTCAAACTCTTTCTGGATGTCATCGATGTTATCCCATTTCATCCCATCGGGGCCTGCCGCCGTGTTCTTATCCATGCCCTTGATGGCATCTTGCACCTCCGCCTTAGTAATGGGGAGTTCTAAGCTGTCGTACATTCCTGCTCCCCTGTATGCTGCAAACTTCTGTAGGTTTGCTTTGTTATTAGGTTTGGAGAGTTTTTCCGTAAAACACTCCTCCAGTTCGATTTTGCTTAATGGACAAAGTTGGGTGGACGGTGCACCCATGATCTGACGTGCCAGTTTTCTTTTGTCTGTCTTGTATACCAACTGTGTGGCTTTAAAGTGTGCCTTTTTAGCTGCCCATCTTTTCTTTGCCTTCGTGTTCTTACTCCCATCCTTAGGGCGAGCTACTGTTTTCCTGGACCGCTTACCAGGTTCAACAACCTTATTTTCCTCTAGTATGGTCTCTGTTATACATTCTACGAGGCCGATGGCTAGGGCTCTCGCTTCGGGGTCGTTCTTTGCTCTCATCAATTCCTCAGCCGATTTCAGCTGTTCATCCAGATCCAAGTAGCTTGGAATACTGGCTGGGGGTCGCTTCTTCCTTGCCATTTCGGGACCGCTCCCTGGCACCATCTCTGCGTCCTCCCCCTTAGGTGGAGATTCCATGTCCAAAGCACCTTCCGTCTGGCTGCTTTGTGCTGTTATTGTGCCCGCTGACTTCTGCGCTGCTTTCAGGAGACAACGTCTCTTAGAGCCAATCTGTTTATTAGTTTTTGATGTTAGATGGACTGCAATCTTTTTGTTGATCTCGGTGCAGCCTTCGTACTGCTTCTCCAATTTTATGAGGAGGTCCGTTTCCTCTTGCGTCCATTTGTATTCTCTCCGGCCAGGCTTTCCCTGAGGTAGGTGAGCTGCAATTCTTTTTTCGTTCCGTACTTCAGCGTGCCTGTGACGCTCATGCTGGCTGAGTCCACTCTTGGATGTGAATTCCATTTCACAATGTTCACATTTGTAGATCGTACCTACAAAGGGGGGCCTCACCACTTTGCATTTGCTGTAATGACAAGCAATGGAGTGGTACTCGCCAGTTTTTCTGCATTTGGAACATCTCGTACGGACGATATTGATCTGATGTTTTACGGCCATATGTTTGCAGAACTCGCCTACCCCGGAGAGTAACAGATTGCACTGATTACAGAGCAGACCATCAACGGGGTATTGGATCTCCACCTCCTTCTTTGCATTTCTGTCCTCGCTCGGTGGTAGCACCACCGGCTCTACGTAGGTGGGTGGGATCCCTGCATCGTCATGGGTCTCCACCACACTCTTCTCGTTCAAAGTTTCCGTTCCCTTGAATTTAGTATTATAGAAGGTAAGTGATTTTATGACTATCGGGTCTTCCCTGTCGCTCTCAGGGCCTGACTCCGACACCTTCTCGAGTGTATTGACATTCACTACTGGGGGTTCCGGATCTGGCAGTCTGGCTTGCTTCTCCGGTTCCCAGTAGGGCAGGTAATATTGTCTAGGACCCACCTCGGCGGTTTGTGTAGAGGTGGACCTTTTTTCTAGTTCCTTGACTTCCG